>NW_027332219.1:9640000-9665525 GCF_041222505.1 Epargyreus clarus | reverse complement strand
CCTAACCTAACCTAACCTAACCTAACCTAACCTAACCTAACCTAACCTAACCTAACCTAACCTAACCTAACCTAACCTAACCTAACCTAACCTAACCTAACCTAACCTAACCTAACCTAACCTAACCTAACCTAACCTAACCTAACCTAACCTAACCTAACCTAACCTAACCTAACCTAACCTAACCTAACCTAACCTAACCTAACCTAACCTAACCTAACCTAACCTAACCTAACCTAACCTAACCTAACCTAACCTAACCTAACCTAACCTAACCTAACCTAACCTAACCTAACCTAACCTAACCTAACCTAACCTAACCTAACCTAACCTAACCTAACCTAACCTAACCTAACCTAACCTAACCTAACCTAACCTAACCTAACCTAACCTAACCTAACCTAACCTAACCTAACCTAACCTAACCTAACCTAACCTAACCTAACCTAACCTAACCTAACCTAACCTAACCTAACCTAACCTAACCTAACCTAACCTAACCTAACCTAACCTAACCTAACCTAACCTAACCTAACCTAACCTAACCTAACCTAACCTAACCTAACCTAACCTAACCTAACCTAACCTAACCTAACCTAACCTAACCTAACCTAACCTAACCTAACCTAACCTAACCTAACCTAACCTAACCTAACCTAACCTAACCTAACCTAACCTAACCTAACCTAACCTAACCTAACCTAACCTAACCTAACCTAACCTAACCTAACCTAACCTAACCTAACCTAACCTAACCTAACCTAACCTAACCTAACCTAACCTAACCTAACCTAACCTAACCTAACCTAACCTAACCTAACCTAACCTAACCTAACCTAACCTAACCTAACCTAACCTAACCTAACCTAACCTAACCTAACCTAACCTAACCTAACCTAACCTAACCTAACCTAACCTAACCTAACCTAACCTAACCTAACCTAACCTAACCTAACCTAACCTAACCTAACCTAACCTAACCTAACCTAACCTAACCTAACCTAACCTAACCTAACCTAACCTAACCTAACCTAACCTAACCTAACCTAACCTAACCTAACCTAACCTAACCTAACCTAACCTAACCTAACCTAACCTAACCTAACCTAACCTAACCTAACCTAACCTAACCTAACCTAACCTAACCTAACCTAACCTAACCTAACCTAACCTAACCTAACCTAACCTAACCTAACCTAACCTAACCTAACCTAACCTAACCTAACCTAACCTAACCTAACCTAACCTAACCTAACCTAACCTAACCTAACCTAACCTAACCTAACCTAACCTAACCTAACCTAACCTAACCTAACCTAACCTAACCTAACCTAACCTAACCTAACCTAACCTAACCTAACCTAACCTAACCTAACCTAACCTAACCTAACCTAACCTAACCTAACCTAACCTAACCTAACCTAACCTAACCTAACCTAACCTAACCTAACCTAACCTAACCTAACCTAACCTAACCTAACCTAACCTAACCTAACCTAACCTAACCTAACCTAACCTAACCTAACCTAACCTAACCTAACCTAACCTAACCTAACCTAACCTAACCTAACCTAACCTAACCTAACCTAACCTAACCTAACCTAACCTAACCTAACCTAACCTAACCTAACCTAACCTAACCTAACCTAACCTAACCTAACCTAACCTAACCTAACCTAACCTAACCTAACCTAACCTAACCTAACCTAACCTAACCTAACCTAACCTAACCTAACCTAACCTAACCTAACCTAACCTAACCTAACCTAACCTAACCTAACCTAACCTAACCTAACCTAACCTAACCTAACCTAACCTAACCTAACCTAACCTAACCTAACCTAACCTAACCTAACCTAACCTAACCTAACCTAACCTAACCAACCTAACCTAACCTAACCTAACCTAACCTAACCTAACCTAACCTAACCTAACCTAACCTAACCTAACCTAACCTAACCTAACCTAACCTAACCTAACCTAACCTAACCTAACCTAACCTAACCTAACCTAACCTAACCTAACCTAACCTAACCTAACCTAACCTAACCTAACCTAACCTAACCTAACCTAACCTAACCTAACCTAACCTAACCTAACCTAACCTAACCTAACCTAACCTAACCTAACCTAACCTAACCTAACCTAACCTAACCTAACCTAACCTAACCTAACCTAACCTAACCTAACCTAACCTAACCTAACCTAACCTAACCTAACCTAACCTAACCTAACCTAACCTAACCTAACCTAACCTAACCTAACCTAACCTAACCTAACCTAACCTAACCTAACCTAACCTAACCTAACCTAACCTAACCTAACCTAACCTAACCTAACCTAACCTAACCTAACCTAACCTAACCTAACCTAACCTAACCTAACCTAACCTAACCTAACCTAACCTAACCTAACCTAACCTAACCTAACCTAACCTAACCTAACCTAACCTAACCTAACCTAACCTAACCTAACCTAACCTAACCTAACCTAACCTAACCTAACCTAACCTAACCTAACCTAACCTAACCTAACCTAACCTAACCTAACCTAACCTAACCTAACCTAACCTAACCTAACCTAACCTAACCTAACCTAACCTAACCTAACCTAACCTAACCTAACCTAACCTAACCTAACCTAACCTAACCTAACCTAACCTAACCTAACCTAACCTAACCTAACCTAACCTAACCTAACCTAACCTAACCTAACCTAACCTAACCTAACCTAACCTAACCTAACCTAACCTAACCTAACCTAACCTAACCTAACCTAACCTAACCTAACCTAACCTAACCTAACCTAACCTAACCTAACCTAACCTAACCTAACCTAACCTAACCTAACCTAACCTAACCTAACCTAACCTAACCTAACCTAACCTAACCTAACCTAACCTAACCTAACCTAACCTAACCTAACCTAACCTAACCTAACCTAACCTAACCTAACCTAACCTAACCTAACCTAACCTAACCTAACCTAACCTAACCTAACCTAACCTAACCTAACCTAACCTAACCTAACCTAACCTAACCTAACCTAACCTAACCTAACCTAACCTAACCTAACCTAACCTAACCTAACCTAACCTAACCTAACCTAACCTAACCTAACCTAACCTAACCTAACCTAACCTAACCTAACCTAACCTAACCTAACCTAACCTAACCTAACCTAACCTAACCTAACCTAACCTAACCTAACCTAACCTAACCTAACCTAACCTAACCTAACCTAACCTAACCTAACCTAACCTAACCTAACCTAACCTAACCTAACCTAACCTAACCTAACCTAACCTAACCTAACCTAACCTAACCTAACCTAACCTAACCTAACCTAACCTAACCTAACCTAACCTAACCTAACCTAACCTAACCTAACCTAACCTAACCTAACCTAACCTAACCTAACCTAACCTAACCTAACCTAACCTAACCTAACCTAACCTAACCTAACCTAACCTAACCTAACCTAACCTAACCTAACCTAACCTAACCTAACCTAACCTAACCTAACCTAACCTAACCTAACCTAACCTAACCTAACCTAACCTAACCTAACCTAACCTAACCTAACCTAACCTAACCTAACCTAACCTAACCTAACCTAACCTAACCTAACCTAACCTAACCTAACCTAACCTAACCTAACCTAACCTAACCTAACCTAACCTAACCTAACCTAACCTAACCTAACCTAACCTAACCTAACCTAACCTAACCTAACCTAACCTAACCTAACCTAACCTAACCTAACCTAACCTAACCTAACCTAACCTAACCTAACCTAACCTAACCTAACCTAACCTAACCTAACCTAACCTAACCTAACCTAACCTAACCTAACCTAACCTAACCTAACCTAACCTAACCTAACCTAACCTAACCTAACCTAACCTAACCTAACCTAACCTAACCTAACCTAACCTAACCTAACCTAACCTAACCTAACCTAACCTAACCTAACCTAACCTAACCTAACCTAACCTAACCTAACCTAACCTAACCTAACCTAACCTAACCTAACCTAACCTAACCTAACCTAACCTAACCTAACCTAACCTAACCTAACCTAACCTAACCTAACCTAACCTAACCTAACCTAACCTAACCTAACCTAACCTAACCTAACCTAACCTAACCTAACCTAACCTAACCTAACCTAACCTAACCTAACCTAACCTAACCTAACCTAACCTAACCTAACCTAACCTAACCTAACCTAACCTAACCTAACCTAACCTAACCTAACCTAACCTAACCTAACCTAACCTAACCTAACCTAACCTAACCTAACCTAACCTAACCTAACCTAACCTAACCTAACCTAACCTAACCTAACCTAACCTAACCTAACCTAACCTAACCTAACCTAACCTAACCTAACCTAACCTAACCTAACCTAACCTAACCTAACCTAACCTAACCTAACCTAACCTAACCTAACCTAACCTAACCTAACCTAACCTAACCTAACCTAACCTAACCTAACCTAACCTAACCTAACCTAACCTAACCTAACCTAACCTAACCTAACCTAACCTAACCTAACCTAACCTAACCTAACCTAACCTAACCTAACCTAACCTAACCTAACCTAACCTAACCTAACCTAACCTAACCTAACCTAACCTAACCTAACCTAACCTAACCTAACCTAACCTAACCTAACCTAACCTAACCTAACCTAACCTAACCTAACCTAACCTAACCTAACCTAACCTAACCTAACCTAACCTAACCTAACCTAACCTAACCTAACCTAACCTAACCTAACCTAACCTAACCTAACCTAACCTAACCTAACCTAACCTAACCTAACCTAACCTAACCTAACCTAACCTAACCTAACCTAACCTAACCTAACCTAACCTAACCTAACCTAACCTAACCTAACCTAACCTAACCAATTATTAATTTTTCCGTTTTTCAAAAATCTATTTTTAGTTTTTCTGATATTTCTCCGCCGTTTCTTAACGGATCCTCTTGATTCTTCTTCCACCGCATTCTGCACGTCCCCCCCTATCCGGAGACACCTCTCGCACCCGTTTCCGCCGCGCCGTTCCTCGGCAATTCCTGTTTTAAAACGGAAAAAATCGAAATATTTTCGCCTTTAAAACGTCACTTATTGACACTTCTTGCGTGTTTCTATTAAATTAATAGTGTTTTTATACTTACCTGGACTCATCCGCACCCGTTCCCGATTAGAATCTGTAAAAAAGAGAAAAAATTTTAGTTAACGTATTTACCGAACCATAGTAGTAAAGTCCCGTTTCCCCATACAAGCTATACCAACTCAAAATTGAAACATCTCTAACTTCGTTGTCCGTCGCTCGATTTCAAATCTTTTTATATCACTGTACTCGTCTCGACGATACCTTTCTGCACATACCACTTCCATTTCTCTCCGTTTTCCAAATTTTTAATTATTAATTTTTCCGTTTTTCAAAAATCTATTTTTAGTTTTTCTGATATTTCTCCGCCGTTTCTTAACGGATCCTCTTGATTCTTCTTCCACCGCATTCTGCACGTCCCCCCCTATCCGGAGACACCTCTCGCACCCGTTTCCGCCGCGCCGTTCCTCGGCAATTCCTGTTTTAAAACGGAAAAAATCGAAATATTTTCGCCTTTAAAACGTCACTTATTGACACTTCTTGCGTGTTTCTATTAAATTAATAGTGTTTTTATACTTACCTGGACTCATCCGCACCCGTTCCCGATTAGAATCTGTAAAAAAGAGAAAAAATTTTAGTTAACGTATTTACCGAACCATAGTAGTAAAGTCCCGTTTCCCCATACAAGCTATACCAACTCAAAATTGAAACATCTCTAACTTCGTTGTCCGTCGCTCGATTTCAAATCTTTTTATATCACTGTACTCGTCTCGACGATACCTTTCTGCACATACCACTTCCATTTCTCTCCGTTTTCCAAATTTTTAATTATTAATTTTTCCGTTTTTCAAAAATCTATTTTTAGTTTTTCTGATATTTCTCCGCCGTTTCTTAACGGATCCTCTTGATTCTTCTTCCACCGCATTCTGCACGTCCCCCCCTATCCGGAGACACCTCTCGCACCCGTTTCCGCCGCGCCGTTCCTCGGCAATTCCTGTTTTAAAACGGAAAAAATCGAAATATTTTCGCCTTTAAAACGTCACTTATTGACACTTCTTGCGTGTTTCTATTAAATTAATAGTGTTTTTATACTTACCTGGACTCATCCGCACCCGTTCCCGATTAGAATCTGTAAAAAAGAGAAAAAATTTTAGTTAACGTATTTACCGAACCATAGTAGTAAAGTCCCGTTTCCCCATACAAGCTATACCAACTCAAAATTGAAACATCTCTAACTTCGTTGTCCGTCGCTCGATTTCAAATCTTTTTATATCACTGTACTCGTCTCGACGATACCTTTCTGCACATACCACTTCCATTTCTCTCCGTTTTCCAAATTTTTAATTATTAATTTTTCCGTTTTTCAAAAATCTATTTTTAGTTTTTCTGATATTTCTCCGCCGTTTCTTAACGGATCCTCTTGATTCTTCTTCCACCGCATTCTGCACGTCCCCCCCTATCCGGAGACACCTCTCGCACCCGTTTCCGCCGCGCCGTTCCTCGGCAATTCCTGTTTTAAAACGGAAAAAATCGAAATATTTTCGCCTTTAAAACGTCACTTATTGACACTTCTTGCGTGTTTCTATTAAATTAATAGTGTTTTTATACTTACCTGGACTCATCCGCACCCGTTCCCGATTAGAATCTGTAAAAAAGAGAAAAAATTTTAGTTAACGTATTTACCGAACCATAGTAGTAAAGTCCCGTTTCCCCATACAAGCTATACCAACTCAAAATTGAAACATCTCTAACTTCGTTGTCCGTCGCTCGATTTCAAATCTTTTTATATCACTGTACTCGTCTCGACGATACCTTTCTGCACATACCACTTCCATTTCTCTCCGTTTTCCAAATTTTTAATTATTAATTTTTCCGTTTTTCAAAAATCTATTTTTAGTTTTTCTGATATTTCTCCGCCGTTTCTTAACGGATCCTCTTGATTCTTCTTCCACCGCATTCTGCACGTCCCCCCCTATCCGGAGACACCTCTCGCACCCGTTTCCGCCGCGCCGTTCCTCGGCAATTCCTGTTTTAAAACGGAAAAAATCGAAATTTTCGCCCGCCCACCCACCCTTTAATTATACTGCTTAGCTGGACACAATCGATTCAGTGAACCGAAATTTTTTCGATTTGCGGGATCGATTCTTTTCAGCCTCCTGTTTTCTTCTCTAACCCATTTGGTATTCTAATTTAGTTTCCGTTGTATATTATAGTAGTTTATTTCTGGTAAATTTCAACATGGCAAGTACGTCCGATATCGCCTCGGATGCACTATTCGATGCTGTCATACAGCAGCAGATTGCTGACACTCCTCAAGCTGGCCTTGGCAGCAACACTGAAAGGCTCGTAAAAATCCAACACCTCTCTCGGCGCATCGTTTTCGCCATAACATCGGGCAAGAGCGTCTCGTCCGAAAACAAGAAGCTTGTAGTTAATTTAGCTAAAGAGATCGAGACGCTCTCACGTGAGACGATGGTGTCGGTGGAGCAGAGCGACGTGTTGGTCGGCGTCAAGGCCACCATTGAGAACACAATTAAAGCCGAAATATCCAAGCTGAACAAATCAACCCCAACCCCAACCCCAACCCCAACCCCAACCCCAACTTCAACTTCAACTAATACACCTACATACGCGCAAATGGCATCTTCTAACATCCCCAATCCCCCCAAAACAGTGAAACCGAAGAGCAAGCCTTCGATCATAGTTTCTGCATCCTCAGAGGAGGCAAATAGGAAGGAAGTGGCGGAGCAGTGGCGCAAGGGTATCAACTTCAAGGAAGTTCCCTATGCTCCCGCCGGCATCCAACCAGTCGGCAAAAATAAGATCAGAGTGGAATTTGATACCCTGGACCAGAGGGACGAGACCCTTAAGCGACTCGAGTCATCCAAGGACATCCGTGCGGAACCCGCTCGCAGACTCAAACCCATGATAGTGCTTAAAGGAATCTCAAAAGAAACCTCAACTGAGGAACTCACAAAGCTGATTATACAGCAGAATCCGGAAGTAGGACTACTCAGACCGGATAATGAGGACCTCCAGTTTAGGTTTCAGAGACGAAACAAACATGACAAATTGTATAACGCCGTATTGTTGACCTCACCGCCCGTTTGGAACAAAATCATTGAATTAGGACGCCTTAATGTAGACCACCAAAAGGTACATGCAGAAGAGTTCGTGCCCTTGCTGCAGTGCCTCAAGTGCCTGCAGTACGGGCACCTCAAGAAGCACTGCACAAGAGATGAGTCTGCCTGCGCACATTGTGGCGCAGATAGTCACACCATCGAAACATGCGCTCTTAAAAACAACCCTGATGATACAAATTGCAGCAACTGTACCAATAACAATAAAAAACACAATACCAACTCTGACACCAAGCATTCCGCCACGTCTTACAGCTGCCCGGTGAGAAATGCTATGAGACTCAGGGTCATAGGCAAGATCGACTACGGCTTATAGCAACTAAAGCGTCCGTCACAAAAAAATTACTCACACAAGAATTTCAACAATAACAAACACTCAGTCCAGTCCTGCGATAATTTCAAAATAATACAATGCAACCTCGGTAGATCCTATTCCAGCGAACAAGAATTTGTTAAATACTTCTCCAACCAAAATTACGACGTCGTCTTTATAACCGAACCATACGTAGGAAAACACAACACAATGCGAAGAGTACATGGTTATGAGATATTTCAATTTGGCACAGACACCCGAGTCAAGGCGGCAATAGCTATAAGATCTGGGCTAGGAGCCGCACTTGGAATCGCAAAACATTCTTCGTCGAACATCAGCGCTGTCCAAATCACATACAACTCGAAGAAATTCTTCCTCTTATCAGTCTACATTGAACCTAAATCTGATGACAATAGTACACTTACCAAGCTTGATCTTCTCCTGCAACACATCAACAACTCCCATGCCATAATATGTGGTGATTTTAATGGCTGGCACCCGGTTTGGGGTTCACCTACATCTAACAAACGGGGACGCGAGGTCTTTGACCTAATCACATCGCATAACCTCACTGTTTGTAACACTGGAAACCAACCTACATTTGAATCATCTACCACTGACACCCTGAGAACATCCATCATAGATCTCACCATCGCAGCCGACATTACCTCACCTAAAATTGATAATTGGAGGATCAACTACGACGCATGTCCAACGTCCGAGCACCATGCTATAGAATTCAAAATTAATATAAATAAAAAGAAACTAAAGACTAATAAAACTATTACCACTTACCGTTACAACACCTGCGGAGCTGACTGGAACCTTGTGAAAGAATCACTAAAACGGGAAATCAGCAACTCTTCTCTGGACACTACTGAAATTAGTAACCTTGATATTGAAAACCTAGACACATATATAAATACACTAATCAAAACAATCCAAAAAGTCTGTAACAAAACCCTGAAAAAGAAAAGAGATAAAATACAAAACTTACCTTGGTGGAACTCGGAGCTCGAAGACCTGAAAAAGAAAGTAATCTTCTACCACCACAGGATCCAGGACCTGAAAAAGAAAAATAAGTCATTAGTTAATATATTAATTGAAAGAAAAGCCATTAAAGATGAATACTTACTTGCCCTCTCCACTGCTTCTACTGAACATTTCCGAAGTTTCTGCAACAAGCAAGGTAAAGAAGATGTGTGGACACTTACCAATAGATTACTGAAACACTCTCCACAACCATCACCTCCAAACACACTCAACCTAGGAAATGACACCTACACCAAAACAAGCGAAGAATCTGCAAAAGCATTGCTCGACAAATTTTACCCATCCGATACCCCCGACTCCTCTGAACCACAAAGAATCATCAGGCTTAAGAGTACTTCGTTGCCGGTAACAGCTAATGAAGTAGATTTTACGCCTGAGGAGGTCCTAGACTGCGTAACTTCAATGAGCCCGAGTAAAGCCCCAGGTCCAGACCACCTGACTGCCGATATCTTGTCCAATTTTATGGAAATTTTCCCTTCAATCGTTACTCAGATCATGAATCAATGCCTCCATCTCTCCTACTTTCCCAACGCCTGGAAAAAGGCTTTCGTAAAAACTGTCCCAAAACCCAACAAAACCGACTATAGCGATATTTCTTCTTATCGACCCATCGGATTACTTGACGTACTGGGAAAAGTGCTTGAGAAACTCATAGCCAGCAGACTCATCTACCAATTAAATACGACAGACAATTTACATAAACATCAATACGGCTTTCGGGCACAAAAATCGACCAACGATGCTCTCGCGGAGGCTCTAGCACAGATAAACAATGCCAAAATGAGTGGCAGATTTGTTATAGGAGTATCTCTGGATATAAAGGGTGCATTTGATCACGCATGGTGGCCTGCTCTAATGAACAGGCTACACGATACCAATTGCCCCTCGAATATTTACAAAATTATCCAGAGTTACTTCTGTGACAGAACTGTTATCTTAAATTACGCCGATGCTACAGCAGAAAGATCCCTATCTCGAGGCTGCGTCCAAGGTTCAGTCTTGGGTCCAATTTTCTGGAACCTGATTCTGGATGAACTTCTATACACCAAATTCCCTCCATCCTGTCACCTTCAGGCTTATGCTGACGACTTGCTTCTCATTACATCCGGAAATAACATCTCAAACATAGAATCAGAAGCCAATGAAGCCCTGAGTACCATCACCAACTGGGGACAAAAAGTAAAGCTGGATTTCGCTGCAAATAAAACGCAAGCAATTGCCTTTTCTTCTAAAGCCTCTAAATGCAAAATCTTGATCAACAACAACCGTATCTCATTTTCCAACGAAATTAAATACCTCGGCATCATCATTGACAAGAATTTAAAATTCATAAAGCATGTAAATAACTCCATCACCAGATCTCAAAAAATCTACAATAAACTCTGCATGTTTGTTCGACCCACCTGGGGAGTCCACTCTGAAAATATCTCAATCATATACAACAATGTAATAGTACCTATCATCACATATGGCGCAGAAATCTGGTGGACTGCACTCAAATATAAAATGGTATGCAACAATTTGCAATCACTCCAAAGAGGTTTCGCTATTAAAGTCATCAGAGGCTTCAAAACAATTTCTGCCTCAGCCGCCATTGCCCTTGCTGATTTCGCACCGCTGGACTTAAAAATTAAGGAAATAGCTGAACTTCAATCAACAAAAAGGAAAGAATACACCAAATTTCTACCACAGGATATTAAATGTGACTTGCCAACGCACCCATCCAATTTATTACATCCAGCAAAGCGAATCAGCATAACTTTCGACACTGTCAGCAATCAAGAGGAATTAGAAGAAAAGACAACTAAAGACATGACCAAAATTTTCACTGACGGAAGTAAGTACGACGGCGTAGTGGGCGCTGCTTTTGTTGTTTACTATCCGAACGGAAAAATGGAAACCAGAAAAATGAAACTGCACGGAAGCTGCTCTGTATTCCAAGCAGAAATGCTTGCGATACAGAGAGCTTGCGAGTACTGTTCTGTTAAAAATCTTACAAACTCTGTAGTTTTATCTGACTCCCGATCTGCCTTAATGGAAATTCAAAATAGAAATTCTCACAACTCCATGACCGTCGAAATTCATAAGCATATCCATAATTTGCAACTTACTGGATCAATTAAATTTATTTGGATAAAATCCCATGTCGGGATCGATGGTAATGAGACCGCTGATTTGGCCGCTAAAGCGGCAGCCAAACGGCACTCATCCTTCGATTTCGCTAAATTTCCTATCAGTTTCGCAAAATATCAACATAATCTAGAAATAGACAGAACATCTAACGAAAGATACCTGGCGGCACCCAAAGGCGCACACACGCGACTCTGGTGCCCCAACCTCGATATCATCCGTGAATTATCCAAATACACTAAACCATCTTTCGCTCTCACACAGATTCTAACTGGCCATGGATACCATCTCGAATACCTGTTTCGTTTTAATATCACAAACACAGATAAATGTCCATGCGACGATAATTCCATCCAGACAATAGACCATATACTGAAAGAATGCCCAGTCTTTGCTAACGCACGAATGGAACATGAATTTACATGCAATAATCTAAATACAGAACCTTACAGTATTCCCAGCCTTACCAATCACGAATCATGCATAAAATCATTCATTAATCTATGTACAAAAATTGTCAATCATCTTAAAATTTTAAATGATACCTGATTGTAATTCATTAGTGTATAATCATTTTTTAGTTTTATTTTATTTTTATTTGATTTTATTTTAATTTTGTCTTTTCGTTATGTTTTGTTTGATTAAGTTTTGTTTGTTTCTCTTTTGTCCATTTATGTGCATCTTTTGTAAAAACAAGAAAAGGAAAAACCAAAAGAAAAAATTATCATATATAAAAAAAAAAAAAAAAAAAAAAAAAAAAAAAAAAAGAAGTTCAAACAATAAATATAATATCTATATATATATATATTTATATTCGTATATATCTTACAAAGTTTCTCAATTTATAACTAGTCCAAATCTTTAAAAATTTGTAAATTATCTTACTTGCAACCCTGTTGGAGGTAGCCCGTATACCATAGCGAGGACCTCTAAAAACAGTAACAATCTTAAAAGTCCGCCTTTGCGGCAACAAAAAAAAAAAAAAAAAAACCTAACCTAACCTAACCTAACCTAACCTAACCTAACCTAACCTAACCTAACCTAACCTAACCTAACCTAACCTAACCTAACCTAACCTAACCTAACCTAACCTAACCTAACCTAACCTAACCTAACCTAACCTAACCTAACCTAACCTAACCTAACCTAACCTAACCTAACCTAACCTAACCTAACCTAACCTAACCTAACCTAACCTAACCTAACCTAACCTAACCTAACCTAACCTAACCTAACCTAACCTAACCTAACCTAACCCAGTCGCAATCTGCCCCCCGCAGCGAACGGTTCGGAAATATAAGTGCTCCGCGATTAAAAAATCATAAAATCGGCAATTGTTGATCGATTTGCCTCAAACAAACGGCAAAGTGTGTGTAACGGTACGGTGCAATAAAGTGTGTATCGAACAAACCTGGATTGCAGTGGGAAACAGTGAAAATTGGGGAAAAAGAAAACCGAACACGTGCTTTGAGGTTAAACTCTTTAAAACTTTCGGTTTTTTGGAAACGCCGACGAAAAACGATCGTTGACCCCATTGGATTTTTACACCTTCCGGTGGGCCTCCACTGCCCCCACAAGAGGACACCAAGAAACTAAATTTGTGACCGTGCCTTCAGGAGATATTTTACTTTTTCCAAAAACCACGTGGGACTGAAAATCGAAACGGGAAGACCTACGCACCTGAATTTCAGCACCCGATGAGAAGACCCTAGGAGAAGAAGCCTGAAACAAAAAGAAAAATTTTCCGGTGAAAAACTTTTAAGTAATAAGCATTTTAATTTGTAAACTTTAACATTAAACTTCTCCCTTCAGGAACAAGATATCTAAATTCAACAAGTACTATTATTGGCGCGCTCACTAGGTCTATAAGAATTCTAAATTCCAAATTTTTAAACTGAAAAAATAACAAACTGTAATCGAAAAACTGAAAAAATCAGTTTTCAGTAATTAACGTCAAAATTTTTAAGAAAATAATTCTAGAGAAGATAACATCTGAAAGTACACATTTTTCCAAAAATTTTAATAGTTTTTTCAAAATTTTCTGACTGAAAATACCGAAGATAATGAATTTTTAATGTTTTATGTAAATAAATAGAAAATTAATTATAAATTAAAAAATATAAAGCCAGAAATAGTATTGTATAGTATATTCGAAGCTAATTAAGCCCAAACTTGCCCTAAAAATCTTTAAAATTAAAGAAAATAGAAATTTTCAGCCATTTTAATTTTCAGTAGAAATTTTTTAAATATAAATAACACCGGAAATAATTGTCGTAGAAAAAAGCGGTTTTTTGGGTGGAAAGCGGCATTTTAATTAGAATAAGATAGGGCCATTTGCAGGACTTTTCAGGCCTGAAAAATTTTTCAGGCTGAAACTACTCCCAAACAAAACACCAGGAGCGGCCAACCCTGGGATCAAAAACCCGGAGTCGATCGGACGCCTAGAACGGTAGTAACCGCACTTTTAAATTCGTTTTTGACAGCTGTCCGCCATTTTGAGAATTTTCAGATTGCCATTACTCCTGAACCGAAACTCACAGGAAACTGCGAATTTCGGATTCTGGCTCAGGAGAAAACTGTCTACCATCACTGAAGTTTTCAGGCGATTTGGAACACGTGAGTTTTCAGGTGTCGGGCGGCTGTCGGAACGCGTAGGGGAGGTCGGCCCGATCCCGGAGAACCCAAACTCGGGCTTTCTGCGGCAATCTGGACGGGAGATACAGCTGGCCAAAGTTGTAGTTTGACAACCGCGGCGGCCATCTTGGAAAACTTTAGATCTCTGTATCTTCCGAACGGGAAGTCGTAGCGCACCGGGGTTTGCGGGAAAACATCTCCCCCACACTCTGGAGTAGGGCTGGCACCTGAAACCTGAAAAATCTCGAACAAAAAATTTTCAGGCCTGAAAGCGAACCTTGCTGGAGCGTCACGGCGAACCTTGAAAGGGACTCCAAACCCGAGGAAAATCGGCCCACGCGTTCGGGAGTTACGGCGTTTTAAATATTTTCGGCGGCCATCTTGGCCTGAAATCAGGATTTTTAAACGGCCGCGGCCCTCGAACCCGTGGAGCTAGAGTGCCCGAGTTTGGGGTCATTGTAAAGGGCTCGAGGAGATCTAGACGTGGAAATACAGGAAACGACTCTAGATAGAGCCTCTGACATAAAACTTTACTTTTCTGAAAGTAATCAAAAATTGACCTGGAAAATTTGACATATGTATAGAATTAAGTCCTTAGAAATAAGTTAAATGTAACTGACCGGAAAATTTTACAAATTTTACAAGAATTGCCGGAAATTAATATGTTTTAAAAACTATTATGACTGTTTGTGTGTATTATTGCCCTTGCTCTTTGCTGTAATAAAAAAGGTAGGACGGTGCACAAGGTGCACAAAAACAATTAGTAAACATACCTACATACATATACACGTTCAAACACACACACACAGAGACACACAAACACACATAAAAGTATACACGCATACATGACACACATATATACTCACACACTCATACACACACAAGATACATAACACGTGACCACATTGACTCTAGAGACGACTGGATCGTCTCTCTAAGAGACGCTAATAGGTATTCATACCTATTGTTATATTTCCACTTTACTAAAAGTAAAGCAGGACGGTACACATTGTGTACAAACAAATATACACACGTATATTTAGCACATACAAAACACACAAACAACATACACACAATACATCTACACATATAAACACACATATACACACATACACACACACGCACACATAACACACACACACAGGAATAATATACAAGGCTACATACACACATACTTACCAGAGAGGAACGGGAGACAGCAGGCCTGACCCCACACAGCTACACCTGAAACAAAAAGAACACATTAAATATGTTTGGTTATAGGACTCCAGCTAAACCCAGACAAGGGGAACCTCAAACACAAACGAGGTCCCCACAATCTTCCACAAACGTGAGAAGAAGCGTGGGAGAATGGGAGGCGGCCTCTGAAACAAGTCCGAAAGATAGATCGAGGAGCCCACCTCGAATTAAAAATACAGGTGTGAAAACCCCATCACCCAAGCCCACAACATCTGCAGCTATACCTCCGGGTACCAAGAAGGCGCCCAGGAGGGAACAGCCGGCAAAGGGCAGCCGGGCGGATTTCTCTCCAAAGCTCAATATACAGTCGAAAACATCTCCGAGGGAACGGGCTGAACTTGCTCGCTCTTGGTCCGCGAAGGGTCATGCGGCCCTTAGCGAGTCAAGAAACCTGAAGGGAGACCTCAAGGAGACGCTAAGGCAAGCCCTCAACAACCTCCATAGACTGTATAGGGAGGCAGAGGAGCAGAAAGACCCCCGGCAAGAAAAAGAAATGGAAAGAGAGGAAAGAGAGGGGTCAACGAAAGGGGAGTCAGGAAACGATACCTCCGGAGTTAGGGCGGAGAAAGAAAGAGAAAGCGTGGAAAATCTGAGAAGGGAAATGCAGGAACACTCCAAATTACTCAGAGAAAACAGAAAAGATATGGAGAAGTTGAAGGAGGAGATTATAAAATGTCGGGAGGAGAAGACATATGCAGAGGCAGTAACAGCGAAAATAGAAAAAGGCGAGCCAGGGAGGACCACGATGCACTCAATAGTAGTGACGTCTAAAGATGAAACCGAAACGGGAGAAGAAGTGTTAGAAAAGGTTAGAAAGGCAATAGACGCGAAGGAAGGATGGGTGCAGGTGGATAAAGTGAGAAAAGCGAAAGACAGGAAAGTTATAATGGGGTGTAGTACGAGGGACGAAAGAGAAAAACTGAAGAGAAGATTGGAGGAGAAAGAGAAGACCCTTGTTATAGAGGAAGTGAAGAATAAAGACCCGCTGATCATACTAAGAGACGTCCTCAGCGTCCATACCGATGAAGAAGTAATCGGAGCCCTCAGGAGGCAAAACCGGGGTATATTCGAAGGCCTCAAAAACGAGGAAGACAGATTGCACATAAAATATAAAAGGAAAGCCCGAAACCCCCATAACACACACATAGTATTGAGTGTCTCACCCATAGTTTGGGGAAGAGCAGTGGCCGCCGGGAAAATGAGGGTGGACCTACAAAATGTAAGGGTCGAAGACCAGACTCCACTAGTGCAATGCACAAGATGCCTGGGCTTCGGCCACAGTAAGCGGTTTTGCGGGGAATCGACCGATCTCTGCGGCCACTGTGGAGGCCCTCATATGAGAGGAGAATGTGCGGACTGGCTCGCGAGAACGCCGCCAACCTGCCGAAACTGCACACTGGCAAAGTCCCGCCAGGTGGACCACGATGCATTTAGCCAGGAATGCCCGGTGCGGAAACGTTGGGACACACTGGCTAGAGCAACGGTGGCGTATTGCTGAAGTGGTCGAAGTGGTAAGCGCCCCGTACAAAATCCTACAGGCGAATCTCCAAAGAAAGAAACTGGCAACAGATGAGCTCATGCTTGAGGGTAATGCGCGGGGCGCTGCCATAGCTCTTATACAAGAGCCGTACGTTGGTGGGGGGGAACGAATGAAGGATTACCGGGGGGCCAGAATATACCAGTATAACGGAGAGGGCACCGTCAAGGCTGCAATAGCGGTCCTTGACGCGGACATAAGAATAACTCCATATCCACAGCATACTACAACTAATATTGTAGCGGTAGAAGCCCGAACCGAGGCCTGGTGTGCAACCCTGGTATCCTTCTACTTCGAACCAGAACAGCGAATCGAACCCTACCTCCATCAACTAAGCAGCATAGGAGAGACCTGCAAACACGTGCGTTTGCTTATAGGTGGGGACAGCAATGCGTGGAACACCTGGTGGGGCAGTGACAAGAGCGACGGAAGAGGTGCGGAGCTCCTATCCACGCTCGACGAGATGCAACTCTTCATACTCAATGCAGGGGAAAAGCCAACGTTTGACACCATAAGAGGCGGGAAAAGGTATCATAGTCACATCGACGTTACGGCCTGCTCGGCTGATCTGTTGGACCGGGTGACAGACTGGAGAGTGGATGAGAGCCTGACAACTTCGGACCACAATGGCATCACTTTTAACATACAACATAAAAGACCGAAGGGTATGAACATCACACGATCAACAAGACTGTACAACACTAAAAAAGCCAACTGGCAAAGATTTCATGAGAAATTAAGCCAGTTGGCTAACGAACACAACCTAAACACAAACACAATAGAGAACATTACAGACACAACACAACTCGAACACACAGTAACACTATACACAAAAATCATAACACAAACATGCACACACACCATACCCAAGAAAAAGGAAAATAACACACTCACCTTGCCGTGGTGGTCCGAAGAGCTCCAAACACTAAAAAAGGAGGTAACCACCCGGAAAAACAGGATCGGCCGAGCCGCGCCTGTTCGTCGCGCCAAGGTGGTAGACGAGTACCTGGAAAAGAAAAAAGAGTATGAAGAGGCAGCAGTAAGGTCACAAATAAAAAGCTGGAAGGAGTTTTGCGGGAAGCAGGATCGGGAAAGCGTTTGGGACGGCATCTATAGGGTTATAGGAAGGACAAGGAAGAGGGAGGAGGACTTGCCACTCATCGTGGAAGGACGGATACTGAGCGGCCCGGAGTCGGCGAGAGCACTGGCCGAAGCATTTTATCCTCAAGACCAGGAGGAAGTAGATAATGCCGAACATAAGGCAGTAAGGAGGAAAGCCAATGAGCTCCGGCAAGAGCCATATTCGGAAGAGAGCTGTGACCCTCCTTTCACGATGAGGGAATTAACATCAGCGGCGAACTCCTTTAACCCTAAGAAGGCACCCGGGGCTGACGGCTTCACGGCGGAAATATGCCGAAACGCCATTATGACCGACCCTGCACTCTTCCTGGCAATATTAAATAGATGTCGCCTCCTAGGATATTTTCCCAAGATATGGAAGGAGGCAACGGTTGTGGTCCTAAGGAAACCAGGAAGGGAGTCATATGACACACCCAAGTCGCTGCGCCCAATAGGACTGCTTCCAGTACTGGGGAAAATATACGAGAAGATGTTGGTGGCGCGACTCAAATTTTACATAATCCCGAAGATGAGTACTCGCCAGTACGGTTTTATGCCACAGAGGAGCACCGAGGACTCCCTCTATGACCTAGTGAAATACATAAAGGCAAGACTATCGGAGAAGAAGATCTTAGCACTGATATCACTGGACATAGAGGGAGCCTTCGATAGCGCCTGGTGGCCAAAAATTGTGGTTAGACTGGCAGAGGAAAAATGTCCGCAGGGTTTGCGTCGCGTCATCAACAGCTACTTAACGGACCGCCACATAAACCTGAAATACGCTGGCCATGTACACCGTCGGAGCACAGGCCGGGGTTGCGTGCAAGGATCGATAGGCGGCCCGGTCCTGTGGAACGTCATCCTGGATCCGCTCCTCAAAGGCCTGGAAAAGAAGGCAGACTACAGCCAAGCCTTCGCAGATGATGTCGCCCTGCTGTTTTATGGTGACACGGCCTTGGAGATCGAGGAGAAAGCTAATGCCACTCTGGAATATGTTCGGGCGTGGGGAGTCGCTAATAAGCTAAAATTTGCTCCCGGAAAAACGAATATGATGGTGATGACAAATAAGCTAAAGTACGATACCCCACGCCTGAGCATGGGCGGAGTGGACCTAGCAGTAAAATCCGAGATCAAACTGCTCGGGGTAATATTGGACCGCAGGCTCACCTTTAACTCGCATATAGACCTTGTCACTAAGAAAGCAATAGCTTATCACAAACAACTGACCAGAGCAGCAAAGGTGAGTTGGGGTCTGCACCCCGAAGTGGTCAGGATGACCTACACTGCGACTGTGGAGCCGGTGATCATGTACGCGGCCGCTGTTTGGGCCCCGGCAGCCAGGAAGATTGGAATTCGCAGGAAGCTCGACAACATCCAGCGAAGCTTCCTGCAGAAAATCTGCAAGGCGTACAATACGGTGTCACTAAATTCGGCTCTAATTCTAACCGGAATACTCCCATTAGACCTGCGAATTAGAGAGGCAGCCTGTCTGTACGAGGCTAAGAGGGGAGTACCCCTGGCAGAACTTGCAGGAAGGGAAGTGGAAGGCAAAGTACCCTTTACCGACGCCCCTCATCCCGCCGAACAGATTAGCCTCGAGTTCAAAACCCTGGTAGACGAAGAACAACTTAATGCAAACAGTGACTATGCACTGCGTTTATTCACGGACGGCAGCAGGATTGACGACCGAGTAGGAGCGGCGGTATCTGCTTGGGTAGGTGACGCCGAGGACCGGGCCGTCAAACTTGTGCTGCCGTCATATTGCACCGTCTACCAGGCGGAACTCCTGGCAATCTGGAAGGCGAGTGAGGTGGCCAAGACTCGGAGGGAAACAAGTATTGCCATATACAGCGATTCCATGGCAGCGCTGCAATCGCTGACAGCCGGGGGCCGCACTCATTCCCTGGCAGTCAAAACAGCAAGTAATATTCAGACCTTATTACAGCAAAACAGAATCATAAATCTATTCTGGGTCAAAGCACATGTCGGACTGCCAGGGAATGAGCGTGCGGATGAACTGGCCAGAGAGGCAGCGCTAAATGCCAAAACCAGACCGGCATATGATATGTGCCCCATCTCATTCGTCAAGCGAACCCTGAGGGAGCGGTCGCTTGACGAGTGGAATGAGAGGTACCAAAATGGCGAAACGGCTGGTATAACAAAAATATTCTTCCCGGATGCAATAAGAGCATACAGAAAGGTGAGAAGGATGGAAGTGACTGGAGTAAGGACGCAAATCATGACGGGTCATGGGGGTTTCTCTGAATACCTCCATCGTTTTAGGTGTAAGGAGAACCCCTCATGCACATGTGAACCCGGAGTGCCCGAAACAGTGCCACACATCCTACTGAACTGCCCTGTCTTCGCACAAAGAAGGTTAGAATTGGAACAACAATTAAACACAGCACTAACACGAGACACAATACACATCATAATGGCTAGTAAAGATAGGGACATACTAATGAAATATTGTGAAGATATTGTAGAGAAAGTAATAAAAAGAAACAGAGAATAAAGTATGTTAACTCGATATCATGAAGATAACAAGTATAACATACAACAACAAAGAAGAAAGCAAAGAGTAAGAGGATTGTACCCTGAGAATAGGTCAGACTGTAATAAATATACTTAAGATAGATATAAGAAACTAAATTGTAAGAACTTAAAAGACGTGTAAATTGTTAACAAATTAAACAATATAATAATAAGATAGATATAATAGAATAATAAGATATAATAGTGTAATAAATATAAATAAGTTACAAATAAGGTAGATATAAGAAATAGAAACTGTAAATAAAAAAGTGACACCGACGATATTGTACAATAAATAAAAAAATGTGTGGTAGTCTTAATAAATCCCAGAGTAAGAATAGAATAGAAAATAGAGAAATAGATAAGATAGACAGAAGTAGGGACCCGGCAATCCCAGCCGGAAGCAAAGAAAGAAAGAGATGTAAGAAAGAAAGAACTAGTATGAAGGATGGAAGTGCGAGCGGAATAACAGCGAGAACTGGTATGAAAGGATATAAGATTAGAAAAGTCTGCGGCCCTATATGCCGGAGGTTTATGTATTAAAAAAAAAAAAAAAAAAAAAAAAAAAAAAAAAAAAAAAAAAAAAAAAAAAAAAAAAAAAAACCTAACCTAACCTAACCTAACCTAACCTAACCTAACCTAACCTAACCTAACCTAACCTAACCTAACCTAACCTAACCTAACCTAACCTAACCTAACCTAACCTAACCTAACCTAACCTAACCTAACCTAACCTAACCTAACCTAACCTAACCTAACCTAACCTAACCTAACCTAACCTAACCTAACCTAACCTAACCTAACCTAACCTAACCTAACCTAACCTAACCTAACCTAACCTAACCTAACCTAACCTAACCTAACCTAACCTAACCTAACCTAACCTAACCTAACCTAACCTAACCTAACCTAACCTAACCTAACCTAACCTAACCTAACCTAACCTAACCTAACCTAACCTAACCTAACCTAACCTAACCTAACCTAACCTAACCTAACCTAACCTAACCTAACCTAACCTAACCTAACCTAACCTAACCTAACCTAACCTAACCTAACCTAACCTAACCTAACCTAACCTAACCTAACCTAACCTAACCTAACCTAACCTAACCTAACCTAACCTAACCTAACCTAACCTAACCTAACCTAACCTAACCTAACCTAACCGATACTCTCTTCATTTTTGAAAGCCATTTTCTCCGTAGTCCGCCGTCACATCTCAACATTTTTGGTGTCCACGGATTCGTCTCCTTCTAACCTTTCACCAGATACCTCATTTTCTATTGTCAGATAAATATTTTTCAAATTAATCCAATTCTTAGTTTTTGCACATTTTAGAATCAGTTTTTCGCCTATTTCTTGGCCCCCCCTCGTTAGATTTCTTCCATTTTTGTACTAATAGCTCCGTTGTAATAACACCTATCCGCCGACACCACTCGCGTCTCTGTAGGAGTGGTGGTTCTCCCGGAATTCCTGGTTTTATACCCGAAAAATCGGAAAGTTTGCTCGCCTATATACCATATTATATACCTTATATACCTTATAAAAACTACATAAAACAATAGATTATACTTACCTCCGTCGATCCGCATTTGTAGAACCGCCATACCTGGAACATAAACAGAAAGCAGGAAGTGACCTTGAGTACCGAGGTGTAGTGGTTAAGTCGCTTACCGCCATACAAAGTATACTCTCTTCATTTTTGAAAGCCATTTTCTCCGTAGTCCGCCGTCACATCTCAACATTTTTGGTGTCCACGGATTCGTCTCCTTCTAACCTTTCACCAGATACCTCATTTTCTATTGTCAGATAAATATTTTTCAAATTAATCCAATTCTTAGTTTTTGCACATTTTAGAATCAGTTTTTCGCCTATTTCTTGGCCCCCCCTCGTTAGATTTCTTCCATTTTTGTACTAATAGCTCCGTTGTAATAACACCTATCCGCCGACACCACTCGCGTCTCTGTAGGAGTGGTGGTTCTCCCGGAATTCCTGGTTTTATACCCGAAAAATCGGAAAAATTTGCCCGCCCACCCGCCCTTTGCAGATACCGCTAAGCTAGACACTATAGTTTGGCGGATTTGATATTTTTCAATTTTTAGCTTTTTCGGGTTTCTCCGACTTTCGTATCATTGTTACATTACTTTACAATAGTTTACACATTAGAAATCCGTTTTCACACATTTTCACATCATCACTTTTAAATTCTGAAAATGGCCAGTACATCGCAAGTGGCAACGGCCGACACATTTTTTGACGCACAGAACAAATTGCAGCCTGTGCAACAACTTGATGATGGATCCCAAACTAACCCCAACAGTGACCCTGGACGGTTGGAGAGGATACAACATCTTTCTCGGCGCATAGTTTTCGCGGTGTCAGCAGGGAAAAGTGTGTCATCCGAAAATAAGAAACTCATCATTAATCTCGCCAGGGAGATCGAGACACTCTCCCGGGAAACAAAGGTGTCGGTAGAGCAAAGTAGCACGATGGTGGAGGTAAAGGCCACCATCGAGAATACAATCAAGTCTGAACTATCAAAATTAACAAAGGTGACTAAACCGGCCCCAAGTAAGGAGGTTCCTGCCTCATATGCACAAGTTGCTTCCTCTCGCAGCACCAGCCCCCCCAAGACACCGAAACCAATCAGCAAACCATCTATCATCATTTACCCTGCATCAGAAGATCAAAACCGACAGGAAGTTGTCGATCAGTGGCGCAAAGGTATAAGCTTCAGAGACGTCAACTATGCGCCCGCAGGAGTCCAACCTGTCGGGAAAAACCGACTACGAGTTCATTTTGACACCAACGACCAGCGTGACGAGACCCTTAAGCGGTTACAGTCATCAGACATCCGGGCAGAGCCGTCCCGTAGATTGAAACCTATGGTGATATTAAAGGGGATCTACAAGGAAACACCGGCGGAAGAGCTAACGAAGCTCATTATTGGGCAAAATGTGGAAATAGCAGCATTACAGCCAAATGCAGAGGACATGCAGTTTAGATTCCAAAGATCGAATAAAAACCAAAAATTATATAATGCTGTCCTTCTGACAGCGCCCAAGATCTGGAGGAAGATGGTGGAGCTAGGCAGGCTCAACGTAGACCACCAAAGGGTGCACGTGGAGGAATTCGTGCCGCTACTACAGTGTTTCAAATGTTTGCAATATGGGCACTTAAAGAAGTACTGTAGTAGCGACAGCGGCCCCTGCTCGCACTGTGGCTCTGATGACCACACGTTCGCCACTTGTCCCTCCAAGAATAATAGTGATGCCGTAAGATGTTGTAACTGCAACAATCGCAACCAGAGATTAAACACCACGACAGACACTAGACATTCAGCCACGTCCAACAACTGCCCGCTCAAGGAGGCTATGCGGAACAGGGTCATCGGCAAGATAGATTACTCCGCATAGCAATTACTGAAAGTAATGCAGTGTAACGTTGATAGAAGCTTTCAGAGCTACAATGAGTTCATTAACTATTTCATATCACAAGATTATGCCATCGGGTTTGTCTGTGAGCCATATGTCGGTAACAACAACATAGTTAAAAGTATTCCAGGCTATGAAATACATCAATTCTCGACCAACGACCGGGTCAAAGCGTGTGTTATTGTCAAATCGGGTATAGCCGCCACGTTGGGCATGTCTGAATTTTCTTCTTCCAACTTGTGTATCGTCCAGCTGATCACAAAGGGCCGCAAGCTTTTCCTGGTATCTGTATATGTAGAGCCGAGGGTTGACGAAAACAGTACCTTGAATCGCTTGGAGATATTTCTAAAGGCCCAGGGACATGCCCAAATAGTAATAGGAGGTGATTTTAATGGCTGGCATCCAACATGGGGTTCTCCTAAAATTAACAAAAGAGGAACCGATGTCAGCTCATTAATAATCGCCCACGACCTGATTATTGGCAACACTGGCTCCACTCCGACATTCTCAACAATATCTCATGGCATAAATCGCAGCTCCATTATCGACGTTACGCTGTATTCTGACAGTATTGCGCGCAGCATACACGAATGGAGAGTCAACTTTGATGCATGTCCCTCCAGCGAACATAACGCTATTGACTTCAAAATTCATTTAGGACACACCGAATTATGCAAAAAGAAAAAGCAGTCAACGTATAAATACTCCACTGACGAAGCCAATTGGCCCATATTCAAAATTCATTTAAATAATTCATTTCAAAACAATCACATAGGAAATATACTAGTAGAATCTGCAAACGTAGCTGAAATAGAAGAATTTGTCTCACATATAACTAAATCCATTCAAGATGCATGTGACCAAACTTTTAAACGCAAAAAATTGCATTGTGCGCATATCCCTTGGTGGAATTCTGAGTTGGATCAATTGAAGAAGCAAGTGATCAGAATGCACCATAGAATTCAGGACCTTCTAAGATCAAAAAAGCCCATAGAAAATGCATTAATAGAAAGAAATGAACTCAAGGAGAAATACGCGCAGGCAATCAGGAAAACTTCCACAGATCATTTTCGGGAGTTTTGTAGTAAACAGGGTAGGGAAAATGTATGGTCGTTGACTAACAGACTTTTAAAAGACAGTCCACAACCGACACCCTGTTTGACCGTCTCTGTTGGCAACTCTAAACATACTTCCTCAACCACTGATACCGCTCTTGCGTTGCTAGACAAATTTTACCCCAATGATACACCGGACACAACAGACAAA